>NW_026865471.1:0-15881 GCF_026571515.1 Ruditapes philippinarum | reverse complement strand
AGGGCATAAAAAAATAAAATGGAAACTCCGTTCCCCAAATTTTTTAAATGAAAAGTTGAATAAAATAATATTTAGTTTGCCCGGGGCAATTTTAACCCAAAAAAATTTCCGGGGAAATTTTTGGAAAGGGGCCTTTGGAAAAAATTAAAATTTTAAAAATTAAAAACCCAAAGGGGGAAAACAAAAAAATAAAAAATGCTACTTTTCTTGACTGCTTTCTTAATGGATATATGCCTATATGAAGGTCAAGTTCCCAAATGACTTTAAATTTAAAATGGTACCCGGAAAAAATGTTTAGTTAAAAGGGAAAGCTCAAAATTGGGCGAAACGGTTCTTGTGACACTCTCTTAAGTATTATTATAAAAGTTTCAAGTCCATATTTTTAGTGAAGGGGAAAGGGCTGAAAAATCTAAAATATTAAATTAACAGGCTACTCAAAAATGCTGCAGATATGGTCGGGGTTCACTCTTAGGTTTATTGAAAGAAGCATGCATCCCAAGTTTGAGTCACTCAACTTATAGTGACGAGGTATGCCCCTTCGGGACAAGCTTAGGGACGCGACCCCCGGAAAAACGACCCGCCGCCGGACACAGACCCCCCGACACCGCCGACAAAATTTAACCCCTATATGTCACCTTTTCAAGCGACACAATAAAGACCGCGTTATAAAAAATTCCCATCCCATTACACCAAAAAACTTACCCTTTTTAATAAGAGATAAAAAGATAAAAATTTCCCTAAGCCCATTCATGTCCAAGAAGGAATTTATTTTTATTTATTCAAAAGCTGAATATTTTCCTAAATGTTACACAATGGCCAATTACCTGAACCTTTTTTTCTGTTGCATTTTTGGCAATTAGTTATTATATTAATTCAGTATTTTGTATGGAAGTCAAAATACTACTTTGTTTACATTTTGCTTATTTTATGACAAATGGTTTCACATTAAGTGCAATTTTCTATGGGAAACAAACATCAAACATGCTCTACGAGGGATGATCAAAAATAAACCGGACTGTGACTGTCAATTCGAGAATTTTCAAACTAACACTTATTTTTATATATCACACTAAATCGGAAAACAATACCTGTAAGTTGATGCTATATCTAATATGATAACTCAAACAGCTTGTCCGTAACAGCGAATGTAAAAACCATGGTAACGCAAACCCGGCGCAGTGCGTAAATATACGCTGACATCAGGCGCTATATGATGCATATATTTTACAATATGGCACATTTAAATTTCAAAATATGCCAACACGTCATGAGCTATATCCTCGACGTTATCAGAAAATATGATTTCATTCGAACTATATTTATATTTGCAATCACAATTCAAACGTCACATGTAATAGAAATATTTGCGTTAAAACTTTGTCGTCAGAACGTCTCGAAAATCGGTCAATAAGAATAGTTTGTCAAAAATAAGGCGACAAACTGTTTAGAACGTAAAAAAATGATTATGGCTAATTCGGAAAAAGTTCCGGGAAGCCACAGCATAGTTTTGGATTAGCATAAATGATTAAGAAAAGGTAATTTAGAAATTGGAAACAAGTAAAGGGGCGTCAGAAAGAAGAAATTTTCAACGACGTTGGTGACGTCAATCGCCGAAACGTTGCAAAATGACAGTCAATTGACACGATGTTTGACAGTAGGTACGGGGCGGTTCAGGTTCAGTCAACTATAACTAAGGATCTCAAATTGTTAATGCATTAATTACATATATTAAATTCTTAGTTTACAATTGTATTAATTATTTTATTATTTTTATAGTTACTGTAGAGATTTTTCCTATGGAAATTCATTCTGTTAACAATTTAACAGTCACGGTTCAAATCGGCTATGCGTTTTGTTTATTTCAAATAATGACAATTTTTTTCTTACTTGTATTATTCTTTAATTTGCTCGTACGGAAGATACATTGTCATTCAGCATCATTATATTAATGCAAGATATAATAAAGTTCATTGCATGTGCGATTTGTCCACCAATTATTAAGTAACAGAATGAAAGAACGGAAGTTTGCAACATTACAGGAGCTCTTTATCATCATCCATTCTATTACAATACAATATGATACCGACTTGTAAAGAGATATATAAAGGCACCGGATCCGCCGCCATCAACAAAATATGGAACACGTATTGGCTTTCTCGAGAATGAGTGAAAAGCTCCTCCCTTTTTGACATTACGCTTGTGATGTCGTTAACGTCGATTTTAAAGTTATTACGTGCGCCGCATTGCTTTACATGTACATGCAAATAACAGCATAACTTTTTAAATTGTCAATATTTCTTGTTGGTATTTTTTGTATCATTTAGAGGATATATTCCGATTTATGTTCCGTGTACTTTTATGTAGATGCGTTTAACAAGTAAGGAATCATCTACAAAGTCCGGTTAATTTTTGATCATCCCTCGTAAAACCATTAATTCATGTTTGCCTATTTCTTAAGAGATAAATATTTGTTCCCAAAGCATAATTTGACTTTAAAACAAAGACAAATCACAAACCTTTGCAGCTGAAGTTCTGTACAGGAGAAGATCAAAATCGCTGTCCAAATAAAACAGCATCTGAAAAGATTTCAAAATCAAATCACTAGTTATTGAGTTACAACATCTTTGAACTCATGTCTTAATCCTGCAAAAACAGATCATATAACCAGAAACAATCATATTGTACAGCTCGTTATTAGTACCATGCTGTCCATTTAGATAGCATTATACTGAGACTGAATAAACTGAAAGTAAATAGATATGGTTGACAAGAATTTTAATTATTTGTTTGCTTGATATCGTTTTTTATGCCGCACGGACAAAGTATTGGTCATATGGCGATGTACTGGTGAAAGAAAACCTATGGTACCCATCCATGTGTTTTATATCACGCACAACCAATGCTCCTAGTCTTATAGAAACCACCAAACATTTTTTGTAAGCTAGCTGGATAGCTTCCTTCACATGAAAGATTTCAAGTCCCTCGTTGGCATTTTTAAACCCAGAGTGTTCCGTGAGCGAGCAAAGTGCGTTTGAGTCGGATAAACCTGTAACCAGCTCAGCCATGGATGCCCCGAACAATGCTTTTTTATAAAACAAGAGGGGCACCCTGACCCATTGACTCATCCAAAGCAAATACTTAGAAAACATCCTGACCAAGGATTGATGGACAAATTAGATAGTCCAACGGAGAACTGCCACTATCATGGCGTGGATACCCCCGCATACCACTTTGTCAAAATCAACAGTGCACCATTTGGAAGCTTGAAGGATAACCTCCCTGCCAATATTGATGCAAGGTGGTAACTAAGCCAGTGGCATTGCTAAGTATATGTATTCTACATGTTTCAAATGTGAATTTGTCAAAATCAATACACTGCAGACAGGCATTCTTAAGCAAGAGCACTTTTGAGCAGACAAGCTTATTATATGTTAAAAATCCCGTTACCTTGACAAAAATTTGACACAGTTTCACCTTAAAATCAATAGGGTTCATCTACTAGTTCATTAAACAACCCTCAATACAAACATAATATGAAGACTGTTGAACCAAAGGCATTCTTTAGCTAATTGAGCGGACAAGCTTTTTCAGTCCAAAGCCGCTGACCCTTGACCTTTGACCTAGTTGATCTTAAAATTCAATAAGGGTCACCTATGGTCATAATCAACCTCCAAGCCAATATAAAGACTGCTAGGTTCCAAAGTTTCTTAAGTTATGGGCGGACAAACTTTTTGAAATCAAGGTCCCTGTGACCTTTAAACTTTGAAACAAAGTTTGACTCCCCAAAAATCAATAGGATGTCACTTATCTTTCTAAATCATGTACTAATCTCATATTGCCAATTTTATGAAGCTTGCAAGGTCAAAGGAATTCCTTAAGTTAATTGGGGCTAACAAGAATTTTTCAGTCACAAGCCACCTGTGCCCTTGACCTTTGATCCAGTGACCTGAAAATAAAATACACGGGTCATTCTACTTTATTCATGACTAAACCTCCATGCCAAATATGACCGACTGTGGGTTACATGGACTCTTAAGTTATTGTGCAGACAATTTTTTTTTTTTAGTCAAGGCCCTTGTGACCTTGACCTTTGATTCAGTGACCTCAAAATCTATCGGCGGTCATCAACGAATCATGACTCCGATCCTCTATGTGCCAAATATGAAAAACTGTGGCGTCAAAGGAATACTTAATGTTATTGGGCGGCACAAGCTTTTTTTAAATCAAGGCGCCCTAATAACCTTGACCTTTTGACCAGGTTGACCTTAAAATCAATAGGGATCATTTGTTATGGCATGTCAACCTCCAACTTCCATGCCAAATATTTTAAAAACTGTGGGTTCCAAAAGAATCTTAAGATTACTGGGCAGACAAGGGCTTTTTTTTTTAAATCAAAGGCCCCCTATAACCTTGACTTTGACCTGCGTGACCCTCAAAATCATAGGGTTATCATTCTTAATGTGTCATGCAACACAAATATGAAGACTGATAGGGATCAAAGGAAATCATAAGTTACTGGGGCGGCTCAAGCTTCTTTTTAGTCAAGGCCCCTGTTGGGACATGACCGTATGACCTCGCGGTGACTCCAAATCAATAGGTGGAATCAATCTACCTAATCATTGACCAATTCTTAATTACCAAATTATGAAAGACTGTGGGTCAAAGATATCTTAAGTTATATTGGGCGGAACAAGCTTTTTTTTTTAGTTCAAGACCTCTGTGACCTTCGACCCTTTGACCTGCGTGACCTCAAAATTCAACTAGGGCATCATCTACTAGTCCAATGACCAATCTATAATACCAAATATGAAGACTGTCGGGACAAAGGAATCTTTTAGTTACTGGACGCGACAAGAAAAACCGACGGACGGCCAGACGGTTCTTGAACGGGCTGCGATGTGCCGAGCTAATTCCAGGTATACCCCCTTACAACTTCGTTTTGCCAGGGGTATAAAAATGTGACGCAACATAATTTCTACCAATGACACACTTAACTATCCCTCTAGCGCATGTGTGACTAGTTTTTTACCCAAGGTGACCCATATTCGAAATTAACCTAGAAATCATTTAAAACAAAATTGCAGACCAATTTTTGCTAGGATATTTGCACCTGATAACAAAAACATAGCTAAGCCATACTACAAAGAAGGAAGGGCGGGGCTTTCTTTCGTACACTTCTCTAAGACAGTTCATGTGATCTAGGTTTTCATCAGAAATGACCCATGTTCAGACTTCATTCCACCCAACCCCGCGAGAAAAACCCACACTTTTCTTCCCTCTCTCAACCTGTGTCAACTATATGGCCCGCTTATTAATACTTTTAGACATCAGACTTGTCTAAGAAATATCAAGATAACTTTTGACAGCAGTGTATTTCACAGTATGAAAAACAAGAGCACCGCTAGGCGGAGCATTATATGCCCGAAAGTGTTTTTTTTTTTTTAGTAAAGATGAAGCATTTGTAAGACATGGGACTAAAATAAGGTATTACCTCCTTCAAATAACAATCCTCCTTTGAAGTTTCAATATTGTGGTCCAAATGGAACTTTAAGTTATGTCCCAGAAACTGTTTTCAATTCTGAGGTAAAAGTGACCTTGACCTTTGACCTTGTGACCCCAAAATCATAAGGGGTCTTTACCCAATATGGACAATCATACTATGAAGTTTAAACACAGTAGGCCAAATGATACTAAAGTTATATTCCAAAAACTGTTTTCAGTTTTAAGGTAATAGTGACTTGACCTTGTGACCCCAAAATCAATAGGGGTCTTCTACCCAATATGGACAATCATCCTATGAAGTTTGAATATTGTGGGCTAAATGGAACTAAAGTTATGCTCAAGAAACTGTTTTCAATTTCTAAGTAATAGTGACCTTGACCTTTGACCTTGTGACCCCAAAATCAATAGGGGTCTTCTACCCAATGTGGACAATCATCCTATGAAGTTTGAACACTGTGGGCCAAATAAAACTTAAGTTATGCTCCGGAAACTGTTTTCAGTTCTAAAGTAATAGTGACCTTGACCTTTGACCTTGTGACCCCAAAATCAATAGGGGTCTTCTACCCAATATCGTCAATCATCCTATGAAGTTTGAACACTGTGTGCCAAATGGAACTTAAGTTATGCTCCGGAAACTGTTTTCAGTTTTAAGGTCATAGTGACCTTGACCTTTGACCTGTGACCCCAAAATCTATAGGGGTCTTCTACCCAATATGGACAATCATACTATGAAGTTTGAACACTGTAGGACAAATGAAACTTAAGTTATGCTCCGGAAACTGTTTTCAGTTTTAAGGTCATAGTGACCTTTGACCTTGTGACCCCAAAATCAATAGGGGTCTTCTACCAAATACAGACAATCATCCTATGAAGTTTGAACACTGTGGGCCAAATGGAACTTAAGTTATGCTCCAGAAACTGTTTTCAGTTTTAAGGTCAAAGTGACCTTGACCTTTGACCTTATGACCCCAAAATCAATAGGGGTCTTCTACCCAATATGGACAATCATCCTATGAAGTTTGAATATTGTGTGCCAAATTGAACTTAAGTTATGCTCTGGAAACCAAATTGCTAACGTTTTCAGTTTTAAGGTCATAGTGACCTTGACCTTTGACCTTATGACCCCAAAATCAATAGGGGTCTTCTACCCAATATGGACAATCATCCTATGAAGTTTGAATATTGTGGGCCAAATGGAACTTAAGTTATGCTCCGGAAACCAAATTGCTAACGGACGGACGGACGGACAGACGGACGGACGGACGGACGGACGGACGGACGGACGCCAGGGGGTATAACATAATATGTCCGAAATTCTTTCGGGCATATAAAAATGGACAAGAGGGCCAAGATGGCCCTAGATCGCTAACCTGATCCATCAACTCATCCAAGCAATTACTTAGTTATTATCCTGGCAAAGTTTGATGATGACTGAGTCAAAAATGTGACTACTAGAATGTTAAGAAGGTTTTTCCATATTTTGGTGGTGTGACTTAGTTTTTGACCCCAGGTAAACTATATTGAAATTTGACCTAGAAATCATCAAAACAAACTTTTCAACCAATTTTGAGGGTATTTGGATCAAAACAGTAGCCACTAGAGAGTTATTAATATTGTTCTATTTTTAACCTCCTGTGACCTAGTTTTTCATCCAAATTAACTCATGTTCAAACTCATTCGAGCAATTACCTAGACAAACATACTGACAAGTTCTGATGATGATTGAGGCAAAACTAGGACAATATTTGGGTGGTGCAAACTAGTTTTTGACAATTGGTTGATGACAATTGATTCAACAAGAACTGTCACAGGACAGTAACGCTCGACCATTCTAACAAGAGGGCCAAGATAGCCCTGGATCACTCACCTGACCCATGAAACTCATCTGAACAATTACCTAGACAAGCATTCTGACCAAGTTTCATGACAGGTGAGTCAAAAATATGACCACTAGAACGTTAACAAGGATTATCCATATTTGAGCAGTGTGACCTAGTTTTTTTACCCAGGTGACCCATATTCAATCTTGACATAGAAATCATCAAAACAAACTTTCAGACCAATTTCCAGGATATTTGGATCAAAACAGTAGCCACTAGAGTGTTAACAAGATTTTTCTATTTTTAGACCTTGTGACCTAGTTTTGAATCATAGACAAAATAGAGAGAAATAAGAATCCCTAAAGAAAGCCCAACACGGCAAAATTGAAAATGTTGCAGGCCCGGTTTGATTGAGCCTGTTCATGGAAGGTACTGTCAAGTGCAAACTACCGTCCACGCCCCCTAGCACCGGCTTAAGCAGAATTCAACATTTAGAATGAACTGGTACAATTTTGAATTTAGAAACATCAGCAGATGTGTTCATATGGCGGTTATCATGGAACCTTCAATGTGACACGTAAGTGCCATTCCATGAAAAGCGGCATATGGTCCCCAAGTAAAAGAATGCATGTGTCCTAAACGAGAAAACAATGGGCGGAACTAAATAAAATGGAAATTTGAAAGGAGTTTAGAGGTTATGAAGCCTGCATGTTACAGATAATACGTCAAAAGACAAATTTAAAAAGCAGGCCACATATCCTAAGGGTGATTCAACAGTATTCAAGTAAGAAATACTGGAACCACCAAACAAGAAAGATGCCTAATAGAAAGAACTAAAATAACACAAGCACAACAATTATGTTGTGCTGAATGATCTGAACCCATATTCAAACTTGATCTAGAAATCATCAGAACAATCTTTTTGACAAATATTCCAGAATATTTGGATCAAAACTGCAGCCACTGGAGTGTCAACAAGATTTTTCTATTTTTAGCTCCTGCGACCTAGTTATTGATCAGATATGACCCATATTCACAAATGACCTAGAAAATATCAAAATAACTTTCCTATTCAATTTCAAGGATATTTGGTTCAAAACTGCAGCCACAAGAGTGTTAACAAGATTTTCTATTGTTTGCTTCTGTGACCTACTTTGACCAGAGATGACCCATACTCAAATTTGACCTACAAATTATGCAAACAATTTTCCTGACCAATTTCCAAAATATTTGGATCAAAACTTCAGCTGATAAGAGTGTTAACAAGCTTTTTCTATTTTTAGCTCCTGTGACCTAGTTTTTGACCAAAGATAACCCATATTCAAACTCGACAACCTAGAAATCATCAAAAACAAACTCTCTGATCAATTTCAAGGATATCTGAATCAAAACTGCAGCTGATAGAAGTGTTAACAAGATTTTTCCCATGTTCCAACTCATCTGAGCAATTATCCAGACAAGCATGCTGACTGATTTTGATGATGACTGAGTCAAAAATGTGACCACTAGAGTGTTTACAAGGTTTATCCATATTTGGGTGGTGTGACCTTGTTTCTGATCACAGGTGACCCATATTTAAACTTGACATAGAAATCATCAAAACAAACTTTCAGACCAATTTCCAAAATATTTGAATCAAAACAGTAGCCACTTAGAGAGTGTTAATGAGCATTGTCCATTTTAAGCTCCTGTGACCTAGTTTTCTATCCAAGATGACCCATGTTCGAACTCATACAAGCAAATACATGTATCTAGACAAGCATCTCGACAAAGTTTGATGATGATGATTGAGGCAAAAATGTGACAGCTAGAGTGTTCACGAACAAATGTAAACGTCAGACAGACGACAGATGACGTCCCACAGATGACTGACATTCAACAATCCTAAAAGCTCAGTCTGAGCATGCTCAGGTGAGCTAAAAATCTAAAAACTATGATGAAGTAGGGTTCAAACTATAGACCTCTCATATATGAAGTTATAACTTAACTGACAGTGCTTTTGCAGATGTGACGAGAATATATTCATTATGCTAGTGTGAATTTTCCAAACATTAGTTTGTACTTGATATTAATGCTCGTAAACTTTACGGACAGAACCAAAGTGGGATCAAACATTTAAATAAGTGCCATAATGTGTTCATAATTGACAGGTCAATAAAATCAGGCTATAATTTGCAATTACATGTCAATAACCGACATCCTAATTATATGACAAAATTTTTTTTAACTTGGGCCATTATTAAACATGTGTAATCTTTTCTTGACAGTTTTTTAACTTTTGACCTATAACAAGAGCTGTCACAGGACACTGGGAAGCTCCACTTATGAAATTCTGAATGCAGTAAGGAAGACAAAACTATGAAAGATAATCAATTATGTATAATTATATATTAACTATGAAAGAAAATCAATTATGTATAATTATGTATTAAGTTATAGTAAAAATAAAAACATTAATTTTATTAACATAAATTTCAAGTTCAAGGTGGGGATAATTCTGAAAATAGTCACACTATAGTTATTAACCTTGTCACACAACATGTGTGTAATAATAAGAAATACATATTTGAAGTTTAAAGTAGATACAGTAAAGTTCCGCTTAGCGACCGGTCCGAAAATACGACCAATCCGATAATACGGGCAGTTTTTGAAAGAACCAAATTTTTCCCTACATATTTCAATGGTCGGAAGGTCCGATTCTACGACCGGTTCGCTATTCTGTATTACGACCACTTTCAAAAGAACCGACAGGTTAAATATTGTTGATTAATGTCCCGTAAATGCGACCACGTGTCGAGTGATAAACACCGACCGTTATATTTTACGGCATTAACTGTGAACGGTTTACGACACCCGGAAGAGAATGTGTGAATAACAATTATGACAATTTGCACACTTACAATTTAATTGCTATCGATAATTCGTTTAATGTGGATTAAATTATTGGAAAATCAAAGGGAGCTGTTTGATGTATTGAATCGGCACAGGTGCAAAATGATAGATAACTGGAGTAACAGCAATTTGTTATTGTTTACGTATTTCGGATTGGTATGTAATTAAACAAATTATGTTTTGAGTAAATTCTTTAGAGCTTATTTAATGAAAAGTTTAGCATGATATGTTACATTCATTGTTTCCTTTGCACATTTCATACATTTATTAGACAAAACACTTTACTGAAAATAATTTCTAAGTAAAATAAACCATGGAAAAACGAAAAAGAAAAGAATTGACTTTGCAAGAAAAAGTAAAATTAATAAGTGAAAGTAATGGCAAAAGTCAGCGTCAATTGGCTGAGCAGTTTGGAGTTGGGAAAACACAGGTATAAATTGTAGAATGTTCAGAGATGTTTTTAAAAAAGTAATAAAAATATTGTATAATTCTCATATACAGAGGACAGAGAGTATGAACTTGTATTTACAAATATGAAAAATTTATAAAAGCTGATAATTTTTTACTCATTCTTGAATAATTCTTTGAATATATGTAAAATTATGTAAATGTGAGATACTTGCTGAAAAGAATTAGATAAATTACCGATATTGTTAAAATTATTTATATGGAGCACAAGGATAGGAACATGTAAAGTTTAAAAAATGAATTTAAAAGATATATTAAATTGTTAAAACGATTGCTTTACTTGTATTAAATGTCTCTGTAAATTATATTTTCAGGTTCAAACAATCTTGAAACGAAAGGCCGAGATAATGGAAGGCTTTGATAACAATGCTGGGAATGACAGAAAACGACTGTGTAAACGTTCACCTGTAGAAGACATAAATAATCTAATGTGGGAGTGGTTCCAAAATGTTATGAAACAAGGTGTCCGTATAAGTGGTCCTATGCTACAAGAAAAAGCGCTTATGTACGCCAAGGAGCTTAGAATATCAGAAGCTGACTTCAAAGCCTCTAAGGGGTGGCTCAATCGGTTCCGTGATAGACACAATATTTCATTTCAAACTGTTTGTGGTGAAAGTGGTAGTGTAAGTTCAGAAACTGTACAACAATGGAAAGATAAGGTGCCCGACATGATCAAAGGATACGATAAGTGCGACATCTACAACATGGATGAAACAGGACTCTATTTTAGGGCACTACCTGACAAAACCCTGTGTGTACGTGGTGAGGACATTAAGGGTGGTAAACGTTCAAAGGACAGGTTAACAGTCATGTTGTGCTCAAATATTGAATGGTGATTTGAGAAGCCACTAGTGATCGGCAAAGCTCGAGTGCCACGTTGCTTTAGAAATCTTCAAGTGAGTGATTACCAGTTACATGGAAATGGAATAGAAAAGCATGGATGACACATCCGACATATTCACTGACTGGATTAAATCATTCAACAAACGGATGAGACATCAAGACAGGAACATGATTCTGTTCTTAGATAACGCTACCTCACATCCCTCAGACCTTCATCTCAGTAATGTGAAAATTCAGTTCCTTCCCAAGAACACAACATCCGTCCTCCAACCACTAGACCAAGGAATCTTACAGAATATGAAAGTTCACTATAGGAAACGGCTTCTGAGATCTGTGTTATCTAAAATTGATGCTGACAGCTCTGTTAATGCTGAAGTGATTTCTAAGAGTGTAAATGTGTTGGATGCTGTGCGTTACGTTAGTGCTGCTGTGAAGGACATAACACAGGAAACTGTTTACAAGTGTTTTTTGAAAGCAGGAATCAACCCTGATTCAGCAACAGAGGAGTTCGAGGATGATGATGTGCTCTTGCAGAGCTAGTGAACTCATGAGAAACTGCAAATGGTAGGATTGCTACTGTAGAGAGTATGTCGCTTGAAGAGTATGTTAGTGCTGACTGTGATATTCCAGTTCATGAGGAACTCTCACCAGAATGGGCGAAAGTGAACTGTTGAACTCTGTGTGTAATAAATCTAAGGAATGTACAATTGGCTGACAGTGAAAACCTGAATGATGAGGATGTTGATGATGAAAGTGATGAAATTGAAAGTTGAACTTGTTCTGAAAAACTCATAGGGAAGCAATTCAATCCATTGAAAACATTAGAATGTACTGTTTAAGTAAAGGACTTACAGATGTTGTTGAGTTGTTCAATTCCGCACAGGATAGACTCGAAAAGGATTCAGTTGAAAGCTTTAGGTGCTCTAAACAAACAACAATTGACAGATTTTTTAAGTAAGGTGATGTGTCTATGACTCATATGAAATGTATAGTGATATGTGAAGGACTGATATGAGATAAAAAAAAGAAGAGACTTCTGACTTTCACATGTATAAAATGTATATTTACCATTTTAAATAATGATATGTTGTTTTAATGGTGTTTATGTAAAATTAAAAGAGACTTCTGACTTTCACATGTACTGTATATGATGTATATTTATCATTTTAAATAATGTTATGTTGTTTTAATGGTATTTATGTAAAATTAAAATAGACTTCTGACTTTCACATGTACTGTATATGATGTATATTTATCATTTTAAATAATGTTATGTTGTTTTAATGGTGTTTATGTAAAATTAAAATACATCAAATACCTTTATTTGTTGTTTATTCAATGTGTCATTCATCTGCCAGTAAAACAGTTTAAAACAGTGACAAACATGTCTGCCAATCATTCCTATGTATTAACCACTGATATTGAAGGTATATGTGCCTTACTGGTGTGCTATAATCTAGGGTCTCAATAAAGAGACCGACTCGATAATAAGACCACTTTTTGCTAGACCCACAAGTGGTCTAAATAGCGAAACTTTACTGTACCTTAAAAAGTAAACAAGAGGGCAAAGATGGCTCTAGATCACTCACCTGACCCATCGAACTCATCCGAACAATTACCTAGACAAGCATAATCTGACCATTAGTTTCATGACAGGTGAGTCAAAAATGTGACCACTGAGTGTAAACAAGGATTATCCATATTTGAGCAGTGTGACCTAGTTTTTGACCCCAGGTGACTCATATTCGACCTTAATCTAGAAATCATCAAAACAAACTTTCAGACCAATTTCCAAGATATTTGGATCAAAACAGTAGCCACTAGAGTGTTAACAAGATTTTTCTATTTTTAGCTCCTTTGACCTAGTTTTTCATCCGAGATGACATTTGTTCGAACTCATTTAAGCAATTACCTAGACAAGCATCCTGACTAAATTCCATGATAATTTGGTCAAAAATGTGACCACTAGAGTGTTAACAAGGTTTTTCATATTTGGGCAGTGTGACCTTGTTTTTGACCCCAGGTGACCCATATTCAAACTTGACCTAGAAATCATCAAAACAAGTTTTCAGACTAATTTCCAGGATATTTGGATCAAAACAGTAGCCACTTGAGTGTTAACAAGGTTTTCTATTTTTAGCTCCTGTGATCTAGTTTTTCATCCGAGATGATCCATGTTCAAACTCATTTGCGCAACTACCTAGACAAGCATCTTGTCAAAGTTTGATGACAATTGAGTCAAAAATGTGACCACTAGAGTTTAACAAGGTTTTTCTATTTTTAGCTCCTGTGACCTAGTTTTTCATCCAAGATGACCCATGTTCATCTGAGCAATTACCTAGACAAGCAGCCTGACAAGCAATCAACTTGTGTCGCATGTTACTCAAAAAATATTTGACCTAGAGTCATGAAACCTTACAGGAATGTTGCTCAGCATGTGTAGTTGTGCACCTGGGTATTTTCATGTGGATATTTTTAGAATTTGTAGAGTTATTGCCCTTCAATTATTAAAAATTTCAAATTTTTAACTTGTGTCGCACGTAATTAAAAAATATTTGACGTAGAGTCATGAAACCTTACAGGAATGTTGCTCAGCATGTGTAGTTGTGCACCTGGGTATTTTCATGTGGATATTCTTAGAATTTGTAGAGTTATTGCCCTTGACTTAGTAAAAATTTACAATATTTAACTTGTGTTGCACATAACTAAAAAAGTTTATGACCTGTAGGCCTGAAAGTTTACAAGAATGTTGGTCAGCATGTGTACTTATGCACCTTGGGGTTTTCTTGTGGATTTATTCAGTATTTGTAGTATTTGCCCTTTACTAAATAAAATATTTTTAGTTTTCAACCTGGGCACATGTAGCCAAAAAAATTATTTGACCTGGAGACATAAGATTGACAAATTGATAAGAGTGGGGCACCCGTGTCATATGGACACATTTCTAGTTTATAAATTATTTATTTAGAAGTGTTCAGTTTTCAAGCACTTTAGCATACTTAAAACCCCAAATATCAATAATTGAAAAATAAAATAAGAGTTCTGAAGATCTATGATCTTTACAATGAATCCTTAAGTAACTGACATGACTGAACCTGAGCTGTAAATAAACAAGAACTGTCGGAGGACAGAAACGCTCAATTATTGGAAAAGTTGTCACAAGGGTGTTTCATTGAGTAATTAATAATGCTAACCTATATGCATACATAACATTGTCCGAAAAGGTACAAAACCTTCAGTAGTTATGGAGATACCAGCTTACAAGCAAAAATTTACCAAGAATTTCTAAGTCGAAAAAGGGGCATAATTATATAAAAAAGCAAATCAGAGTTATGGGAGTTATGCCAATCATCTTAGAAAATCACAGAGAACAAGTGTGTGAAGTTTCAATCCATTCCCTTCAGTAGTTATGGAGATACCAGCTTACACGCAAAAACTTAACCAAGCATTTTTAAGTCGAAAAAGGGGCAAAATTATGTAAAAAAGCAAATCAGAGTTTTGGGACTTGTGCCAATCATCTAAGTTTTTTTTTTTTTTTTTTTTTTCCAGGCCCCAACTGGGTAACCCCATTTATTTCAAATTCTTTTACATTTATACATATAATAGTACATATTTATAGATATAATAGTACCTCATTACATCAGAATATTAAAATAATTTCTAAATTTGAGTATAAAGCTATATTTTTGCTGCCCTGTTATTGAAAAAAAAAAAAATATATATATATATATATATATATATATGTAGCAGTATAAGTTACCCATGAATTTTTGTCAATATACTACAGATGTGTATGTATGGGGGGAAATCGGTATAATTTTATAAATTTTAATAAAGATATTACAACACACATAGCTTTATACCCTTCGAGTAAGTACATTATAATAAAACCATATGTACAATGTAAGAACATTAATTGAGAATGGTATTATCAGGTTAAATTTATTTATCTAATTCAGTATGTCAGTGTAGTTTATTCAATTAAAGATCTTACTAATTGCCATCTATTATTTTCATCTTCTGTCAAGTTTGTATCTTTATAAATATTCCATGCTAATTTAAGACTATTTTTAAAACCAATACATGTGGGTAGCACCTTTTTTCTCTTTGACAAATAAATATATCTTTTAAGTTCTAAAAACAAAATGTCATATTTAAAATCTTTTAGATTCTGAACCTAAAATAACTGATTTACAGTTGAAACATTCTTCAAAATTATGTATGTTATCTTTCAGATATTGAAAAAGGCCTTGAATCTTGTGACATTCCCAAAACAAAATGCAAAAGTGTTTCTTCATAACAATTACAAAAAGTACACATTTTATTGTTCACAATTTTCATTTTAAAAACAGAAAG